>NW_027282465.1:12500-14779 GCF_046629955.1 Centroberyx affinis | reverse complement strand
CTTCAAATGGACAGTCGGTCTCCATCAAGAAGAAGAGGAGGAAATACACACTTATATAACACATATACAAACACACACACATACACACACACGCATACATATAAACACACTCATAGGAATATAATATACAATAAAACAAACACAGACTGTCACTCATTTGCTTTAAACGCACAAACAGAAACGCACAAACGTTTTCCCTCGCTGTCTGAACACACAACAAGTTAAATCTACTAACACCAGCACACACTGTTGTTCACTGTATATTATCACTGCAGTATTGATTAATTAAAAATGTGATTCATGTAGTTCTGTGGTGATATTTAATAAAACAGTGAGCCTGTCTGCCACTGATCCACCTGCAGTCTGATGTTTAAAGCTGCATTAGGCCCCAGACGGCGGCGAGAGCGAACTGTTTGGATTTGGAGGACTTCATTACCCAGAAGTCCCTGTGTGGTGAGGTCAGTGAAGCGCTCTGTGCTGCTTTGTACCAAATGAAACCAAAGAGAGGAAAAGATCTCAGGTTGGCGAGTCCAGCTTTCTCTGCTGCTGTTCGGGAGACACTTCTGGATTTAGAGAATTTAATTTGGACAAACGGAGAATCTGCAGCGTCTGACTGGATTTTTTTTACATTAAAATCTCTCCAGCAAAGTGCAGCTTTAATACACCGTTACTTGTTGCTATGGTAACCAGCTTCTTCTCTCAACAAATTCATACAAATACTTAATGAAAAGTAAGATGACTGGAGTTTTATATGTAAATCTCGCCTAGTGCAGCTTTAAAGTGACAATGAAGTGAAAAATGACTTGTTCACCTCGTTAGCTAACACTCCATATGCTAATGTACGCCTATTTAACAATAAATGTCAAAAAGGTTTTATTTTCTCGTATTTTATATCAAAATACCATTCCTATGACTATTATTGCTTCCAGAAAACAGTGTATTTTTAGCGGTTACTTCATCATGTATCAGTAGGCATCAATAAAAAACTTCACATCACAGATATTTGAACAGTAGAAAAGCAGAAACCTGCCAGTAGAAATGAACAGGAGCCGTTTCTCTGGAAAAACCTGCAATCCTGAAAAAGTGTAAAGTCACATCCCAGATACTCACTGTATCTCTTAATTTGAGATTTTAGTTCATATTCAAAACGAGGGAAAAGGTAAAAAGATGGAAAACAACAAAGCACTCCCAAACTGTTCACAAAACCGAGGAAGAGCACCGACTTGAAAGTGTAAATAAACCAATGAAAAGTGTTCCACAGCTTTCTAACATGAGTTTTTTTTTGCGATGTTAAACTTGAATAAATGTTTTAATTTTCTGCATTACAAGTGTTTTCCCTTCCCTCGTTATTTTGCTTCGCTCGTATTCAAACAGTCTGCTTTGTGGTTTGTTCAGAGGATCAGTGTTCAGGGTCATTCTGCCTGAGGCAACAGGAGAAGAGAGCTGGAGAAAAGCAGAGAGTTGGTGGTGTTTTGGTTTTACATTCTCACCATGTGACAGACAAGACAGATGGAAATACTGGAAATACAGGATCCACTATATTCACACCTGTCTGTTACTGTACATTCAAAACTGCTATGAATACATTTAGGGAAAAACAGTTCCTTGAAAGCAAAAGGTTGAATAGGAAATCCAAAAAGTCCATTTGAAAATGAAATTGGAAAATGGAAAATCCAAATGGAAAAGAGGAAAAAGGAATATGAAAAAATTAAACAGATCAGATAAAATTTCAAATTTGCTTTTATGTTTACATTTTAGGTTCAACTTTTCATTTTCAAATTGCCATTTCATCTTTTCTACTGTATTTCTCTTTTATATTCAGTTATGCTTTTTGTAAATTAACTTTCATGCTTACATGAAACTTTCCTTGCACAACCATTAAATATGAAAACCTTAAGCAGTTAGTGATCGCATTTTAATTTTGACTCCTTTGGTGTTCCGTAGACATTTTAGACTCCAGCAGGTATGAAGCTGAGCGGCTCCAGCAGTGAGCTGCAGAGCTGCAGAGCTGCTGAGCAGTTCCATAAATATTCAGCAGAGGGCGCCGGCTGCATGTTGAATAAAACAATCATGCTGTTATATCAGTTTATTCAGTTCACTTTACACAAACTCTCTCTCTCTCTCTCTCTCTCTCTCTCTCTCTCTTTCTGTGTGTCTCTCTCTGTGTCTCTCTGTGTGTGTGTGTGTGTGTGTGTGTCTCTCTCTCTGTGTGTGATTCAATTCAATTCAAAGGGGCTTTATTGTTATGGGAAACATTTACATTGCCAAAGCAAGTGTGA
>NW_027282465.1:0-5000 GCF_046629955.1 Centroberyx affinis | reverse complement strand
TGTGTGTGTGTGTGTGTGTGTGTGTGCGGTGTGTGTGTGATGTTGGGTGCCTTTGTGTCAGTGTTTGTGTGTGTGTTCACATTGGCATATGTCTGTGTGTGTGTGTGTGCATGTGTGTGAGTGTGTGAGAGTGTGAATGAGTGTGTATGTTTGTGAGTGCATTCGAGTCAGTACGTGTGTTCATGTGTGTGTGTGTGTGTGTGTGTGTGTGTGTGTGTGTGTGTGTGTGTCGGTCTCTGCTTGTGCCTCTGTCAGCAGTGAAATGAAATATAACTCTGCATTGTTATGAAAACCACATCCTGCATTCCTAAATTAGAGAGCAGAAGAAGAGTCGGAGAAGAGCGGCTGTCTGTCTTCTTCCTCTCGGCTCTCACTTTCTAAATCCAGCCGCAGAAACGGCGCTGTTCACTTCATCACTTCATCACTTCATCACTTTATCATGCTAATTTCCCTGGAAGAAATCCCCCCGGCGCCCGAGGCAGCGGCACTTCAGTCACCTGAACAAACTTTACAGTATTTACAGACGTGACTGAAGCAGGCAGGCTGAGGAAGTCTTCCTCCTGCAATGCAGTTTGGGTTTGTGATTAGAAATAGAGGGCGAAACCTGTCTGGGTATAGGCGGGGAGACGTGATAAACACTAATAATAAGCTTTATTTATGAAGCATTTCCAGTAAAAACAGAGTTTACAAAGTGCTTCATATAAAAACAGAAGATACAGAGAGCTTTCAGGAACAGACATGATTCAATTCTGTGCTGTTTTTGACTGGAAACTGATCACAATTTGCCTGATATCAGTCTGATATCAGAACTGTCAACTGGTTCCTCTCCATTTCCATCTTCAGTCTGACATTGCCTCCACTCTAACCGATTTCCATGGGGGAGAGGGATTCGATTTTCCCCTAACCAATCACCAGAGACCGACGAATCCGCCTGAATCTAACGTCATTTTAAGTCGACACTGATGCGAAAAAAACATCTTTCCTTTAAATAAATGCCTTCAAAGCAGAGTGCTGTTCAGATTTCAAAGTAATTGGTACTTTTAATGGATTCAGAACAGCCTGGATAGCAGCGTCTATCTTGTTTATAGCGTCTCCATTGTTGTTATTACTCCTCCTTGGTTCCGGCGCACAGCTTGACAACAGCTTGACAACGGCGTTAGTCCCGCCCGTGGCGCTGATTGGCTAATCGTTAGTCCCCCCGGTGCTCATTGGACTGATCATTTCTTTGGGAATGTCCAAGGTGAGTTTTTATGATTACTGTTATTAATTTAAAAGGTTTTAGCTGGCTCAGTGAGTTTATATTTGTTAGCTAATAATGAACAGTAGGTCATTCTGCTGAGTGAGCCTTAATTTAGTTAACCCAATAGTGAGCAGTAATGTTAGCTCTTGTTAGCTACATGCTTTCTAACATAATTTGCTGAATCATCTGACTAGAATAAGTGTGGAATCTAGGGATGGAGAGTCGACTCCAAAAGAGTCGATTCTTGATTCCATCGCGTCGATTCTGAGAATCGATTCTACTAATAAACAGAATCGAGTCAACTCCAAACTCTGGAATCGTAGAAACTGTTTCATTTAAATGAATTTGTAATTAATTCATTCAGATTTAGGCCTATCTATACTAATCTGTGTTCGACTGCCTTGGTCTGATCCATTTCACAACAAGTGAGGAGGAGGGAGGGAGAAATTCAAGGCTCACTGTTGAATGCCAACCAGCGTAAAACTTCAATTTTTGTGTTGATTTTCATTTGGAATCGGAATCGATTCAGAATCGATTTCATCAATTCCATTACAAAGAGTCGGAGTCAGAATCGTCAATCCTGAGTGGAATCAACTTCAAGCTTGTCAAACAAGCTAGTAACCTAATGATAGCCAAAACAATCCTAAAAATAGCAAGCTTGCCAAAAATCTTTTTTTACTTGTAGCCATTTGCTAATTAACATGCTTGGCAGACTAGATTGGGAGTCAATAATTTGAGTTTATTGCTCAGTGCCTGTAGAGCAGCTGATGGGCAGATATCTGCTAACCCAGTAAGTCGACTCTACTGTTTACAGAGTCCTGCTGCTCTTGGGGCAGAACTGTACTGTAGGCATGGATCATGATACCCTTGTTTCAGTGTACTGTGTACATAGTGTAACCCTAAATTTTATGTGAAGACTCCAGTCTCCCGGGCTGTGGGCAATAATCGGGCTGCAGTGGTTGTTGAGCCTCTCTTTAATACCGGGCCAAAACCGTAATGTCAGTATCAGGTAACAACTCAACATTAGCTTCTCACATGTGCACAGAGAATCTTGTGTCTCTTCAACCAGGTCCCCGACACACGTTACAGGTAGGAACCAAAATTACTCTGGGGGACTGACTAAATAAAATCTTATAGTTAAACAATAATATTAATATTAATATTAATATAAATAACAACAATAATAATGTTACTAATATTAGTAGTGATATAATAATAATTATAACAATAATTATTATTTATATAATGATCCAAATAATCAAGTTGAAATGTATTAATAATGAAATATAAAATAGACCTTACAAAATAAATGCAATATAATAACTTAGATTACAATAGTAATGCTGCTGCAATAGTGTACTGCAGTGTTTCTCAACCCGGGTTGAGCAGCACTGGTGTCCTGTATACATTTATCTTGCTAAGCTTATGTTATCAGTCTGTTATATACAGGTCATACAGTGCTGTATGTTTTGTGTACTCTATTTCTGCTCCAAGAGCACTGTCTCACATACTGTGAGGTGATACTACTGTAGCACAATATATGCATACAACACAGTATTCCTGCTGATACTAGGGTAACATGCCTGCAGTACACTACTCCTGCCCTAAGGTAACATGTTGATGATCAGTTAGTCATTTCCTACATTTCCCAGAAGGCCTTTTGACTCTCCAGAATCTCCAGAGAGGAGGTGTGACCTTGTTGTTTTCAATCTAAGGTGAGCGTCTGGGCATGTAACTGTAGCTAGCCAACTAGTTTGTGAACACTGAGGTGTATATGATCACAGTCTATGATAACTCTCTCTCTGCTGCAGTGCATGCTGGTCTCTCTCCTGCTCCTGTGGGTGGAGAAACTGGTCTCTCTCCTCTTCTACGATGGATTTCTCCCTGTATGATTGTTGATTGCTGACGTTTACCGCTTATGTTTTACATCCTGAAACATTTTCTCATATCAAACTCCACTGTAGCTGCTAGAGACATCTGGAGGTGACGTCACCTCGTCTGTGATTGGCCGGTTATCCACCAAGAAGAAAAACACAACAAACTACTGAATGGAGCCAGAGATGAAAAGTCCAACAGAGTTAAAGAGTTTTAGAGTGGAGTTTTCCTTTATTAATGGATTTATCATGAAGGAGGTGGAAAGTCACTTCACACTCACTCACTCTCTCTCTCTCTCTCTCTCTCTCTCTCTCTCCCTCCCCCACACACTTGCCATCTCTCTCACTCTGTCTCTCACTCTCTCACTCCTTTCACACACACACACACACACACACAACGACACACACACTCTTCCTTGACCTTGGATCCTTGCTCCCGCCCGCAGCCCTGAGCGTTGCCTCGTTGCCGTGACGACGCAGCTGTACTGCTGGTGGCCGGATAAACAGCAGCAGCTGGTTCCAATTGTGCTGCGTCACTGTGTGTGTGTGTGTGTGTGTGTGTGTGTGTGTGTGTGTTTCTGTCAGTGTGTGTGTGTGTGTGTGTGTGTGTGTGTGTGTTTCTGTCAGTGTGTGTGTGTGTGTGTGTGTGTGTGTGTGTGTTTCTGTCAGTGTGTGTGTGTGTGTGTGTGTTTCTTGTCAGTGTGTGTGTGTGTCTGTGTGTGTCTTCATGTGTGATTTTGAGTGTGTGTGTATGTGTGCATGGGCTTTTTTGTGTGTGTGTTCCTGTCAGTGTGCGTGTCTTGAGTGCCTATGTGTGTGCAAGTATGTGTGTGTGTGTGTGTGTGTGTGTGTGTATTTGTGTGTCTGCATGCGTGTGTGTTTGTGTTGTGTGTGTGTGTGTGTGTGTGTGTTTGTGCATGAACGGATGTGGAAGAGACAGAGAAGTGAGGGAAAGATTGTGTAAGTGTGTATGTCTATATGTGTGTGTGTGTGTGTGTGTGTGTGTGTGTGTGTATGTTTCTGTGTGTGTGTGTGTGTGTGTGTATGTTTCTGTGTGTGTGTGTGTGTGTGTTCTCATTAAGACAGCACCCCCACACACTTCTAGTCATCTGTCTTCCTCTTCTGGGCTGCTGAGAAGGAACAAGGTGAAATCTCCTCCTCCTCTCCTCTCCTCCTCTCTCTCCTCCTCTCCTCCTCTCCTCTCCTCCTCTCTCTCCTCCTCTTCTCCTCTCCTCTCCTCCTCCTCTCCTCTCCTCTCCTCTCCTCTCCCCCTCTCTCCTCATCTCCTTTCCTCCTCTCCTCCTCCTCTCCTCTCCTCTCCTCTCCTCTCTCTCCTCCTCTCCTCTCCTCCTCTCTCTCCTCTCCTCCATCTCTCCTCTCCTCTCTCATTTCCTCCTCTCCTTTCCTTTCCTCTTGCTAATTGTATGATATAGTTGATGGCTAATTGCTAAACTGACTGATTTATCGAATTAACAGGGGAAATCTGACATGAAAGCTCTTTCTGTCTCTCTCTCCCTCTCTCTCTCTCGCTCTCTCTCATATTTCCCATGATCCTCTTTGCTCCATTGGTTTGTAAAGGAACAAAGATGGAGTGCAACGCCCTGTTCACTTCTGTTCTGTCTAAATGGAGCCTTCCTTTGTCTTGCTGAAAGGCTGTGTGTGTGTGTGTGTGTGTGTGTGTGTGTGTGTGTGTGTGTGTGTGTGTTTGTTGGAGGGTTATTAAGCTCTGTGGTTCACCTGAGTCCCTCTGAGCCTCTGGACAGAGGGCCTCACTGGGACCTGACACACACCAGAGGACACATGGGAGGGGTGTGTGTGTGTGTTATTGTGCGTGTGTGTTAATGTGTTAATGTGTGTGTGTGTGTGTGTGTGTGTTAATGTGCGTG
>NW_027282464.1:12500-24061 GCF_046629955.1 Centroberyx affinis | reverse complement strand
TGAATGTTCATCTCATTGAACCGAATGGTAATGTTAGGTGTGGTGTCAAACAAAACAGAAATATTCAAATAATATTCCTACCATACCTCATTTTATGAGAGTTTTTATCTAAAATTTGCTTGTCATCATCAATTTAGACAGCAGAAATGTGTGTCACGATTTTAAAATATCTTCATATTATCACGATATGATTCCACTGAAAGACGATAAACGATAATATTGAATTATCGCCCAGCCCTAAATTAGCATACATTATAATACAATAGCATTATATACTGTTATTATTATCTTATAGAATAAGGACAGTTCCAGATTTTACCGGAAAACTGATAAATCCTAAAATGAGAAATCCATCCTTGGATGCTCTTACACTGTTAGATATCATCAAGTTGTGATATTACTTTTTGTTGTAGGCTACCCACTTTCACCCATCTGCCTCATCGACCTCTGCTTCAGTTTGTGATCTCCCACATTTCCCAGAATTACTTTCAACAAAACCCAGAAAACAGTTGTGGACTTGTTGCATTCAGCTGTGGGTTACACATGTAGGTGGAGAGAGTGATAGCAATAGCGATAGCAGATTAAGAGTTTTACCAATCAAGGAAAAGTGAGAGTTGTTCTTCGTACTCAAAACACAACATGTCTTGTGGCTGCATTGCATTCTGGTCTATTGAGGCTATTGTGGGTGGAGAAATCTGTCTCTCTGCCTCTTCTACGATGGATTTCTCCCTGTATGAGTGTTGCACATCTGTGCAAAATGGGGAGACTAGAGAGAAAGCCCTTTGCTCTTTGATTCTGATGGACTGACAATCCTTTTTGATTGCAGTTTTTGTTTTAGATAGCTGAAAAACTTTGCGCTATCAAACTCCATTGCAGCAGCACCAGAAATATCTCAACATGATGTCACATTGTCTATGTTTGGACAGTTACAAAGCCCGGGAGTGGCCACCGGGAGAAAAATAATTTATGTCGTGGCCACGAGTTACTGTAACGTGCGCACAATATGCAATTCGAGCTCTCGTTTTATTTTTTCGTGCGCACAAGATACAATTCGTTCTCACAATCTAGTTAAAATGAGTCCTCGTTTTGTTTTATTCGTGTGCACGAGATACAATTCGTTCCCTCGATTTCCTCTTTACGTGCGCAACCCATTACTACAAATTGCCAAAACGTGCCCTCGAAATAGTGATATGGTGCTCTCGATATATAATACATGCGCTCTTCACGTGCTTATAAAGAGTCACTGCACATATTGCGTAGACAGTTCCACAGAAATAAAAAAAAAATAAAAAATACACCACCACACAAGAACATGGGCCCAGAAATTCAAGGTTACTAGCTGTAGAGTTTAAGTGCAGGGTGGATTGTTCCTTTAAAAACAAGACAATGGTTCATTAGTTTTGCTATGAAAACTGGAACTGTACTTATTCCATTAAACAAAAACTCACAATAGCCTACTAAAAATTGGACAGGCCAAAGAACAGTCCCTAATAAGTCTCCAATCTATAAACTCTTAAGCCTATTTATTGCAAACATCTAGGAAGGTCACTTAATGTTTAAAGCCCGAAATTCTGTCCATCTTCACAATGTGTTTCACGGTCATTTCTTCCCCACGCCGTCCGTGGGGAACCCCCCTACTGCGGCCCCCGCCTCTGCGCCGTTGTTGGCAGCGGCCCCGGAGCCGCAGCGCTGCCGGCGGGGGAGAGAGGTAATAAATAACCCGGGGAGAGGAGCGGAGACCGCCGGGCGGTGCACAGTCTGACCTGACAAATACTCACTGGAAAACCATCAGAGAGCGAGAGCCCACCCCTAGCGCTTGGAGCCAGCCTTTCAGACATGAGCTGCAAAATATATAGGCCTACCCCTATTGGAAAAAAAACAGAAGCGTCTCTCCCCCTCTGTCTCTCCCCCCATCGATATCCAGACACCGTCGCCGGAGACAAGGCGAGAGTAATTAACTATTTAAAGCAGAGGATGATTTTTTTTTTTTTTTTAGAAAGCCTGCTCAACGTGTCTGTCTAATTTCCTTAGAAATATTAAACTGGATAATTACGCCTGAGAAAGTTCAAGTTAGGAGACGAGAAAGAAAATTAAGTTTTGCTCGAGTTATTCAGCCAAAGACTGCAATAAGAGTGGAGCTCGCCATTATGACAGTGAAATAGTTATCCTGTTTATTGTACACTATAGTTGGCCCTGATTATAGATTGGATTACATTTTTATTAAGTCTTACACCAGCTTAGTGCCAAAGTAGCAGAGAGTTCACGGTTAGAAGTGTCTTGAAACACCCTGATTGTGTTTTGAACTCATACGTGATGGGACCAAACAAAATGGGTGTTTGCAGAGAGGTTGAACCCAATTAGTGAACATTTAAATCACAACACAAGCTCTCGGAAATACCAAATAGGTTTGTTAAATCAGACTTTTCAGGATCAAACACCACAAAATGGTTTGTATACTCAAGATTTTGATTCTCAGTTTAAAATAACTATTTTTTCTCAGGATATTTAAATGATCTTCTCTTGGATACAGAAAAGACATGGCTTCACACCAGATAAAAGTATTAGGTGTCCAGCATGTTGTCTAATGAAGTGTCATGTTGCTAAACAAGTACATTATCCTGGAAAACCATCTTGAATCTAACTCCTACACTCTTTCAGCTTTCTCTACTCTTTTCCATCCTTCTGTTCTGTACTATTTGATAACCAAAGCAGATGTTGAAAAAGAAAGCTTCAGATCAACCTTATGTTTTTAATGGGCAGCAGTTAATGCTAGTTATGTCCATTTGTAATGCACTTTTGCAGACTAATTTTCATTTTATCTATAGACTTCAAGCTGCTCAATGGTCTTGCAGTCAGTTTAGCCCCTGTGAGATGGAATTTGTGGTATTTAATATCACAAAATGTTTCCAGGGATAAGGTCTTGGGTGTGTGCATGTTAACCAGCGATATAGAGTAACATCACACATTAGAAGGAAAAGATTTGCAGATCAGGGTTCTGAATTTTTGACAGGGGTCTTTTTAAAAAAACTCAATTTGGTGTTTCAATTCACTCCATCTGGTGGAAGTCCTAAACACCACATCATGTTTCAAAACTTTCGGTTTGTGTCTCAACGCAGCATATTTGTGTCTCTAAATGCTCACCAGGCAGTGTTTTGGGCTACTGTGTAAAGTCTATAAACACCAGCAATATGAGACCTCCCTTCAATAAGGTATAAGGTTAACTTCCACTGCATTTTGGGTTTCAAAACATTTTGAACAGTGTATGGGCCTGTAAGCACGAAGGCCTATGTGTTAAATGTTATTTTGGGGTGTAATCTAGGCCTAAAGCTAAATGTTCACTGAAATAATCATCTAAAAACGCCCAAAAATGTGTTGTAAAACAAAACTACCATGGGACCAACGTAGTCCTGTAGCTCCAGAATTTCAGAGTTGGCAAGCAGGCGGGGTAACATTAGACCCGGAGGGGCTGAGGGGGTTTATGCTGGCGTGCCGGCGCCCTTGGCCTCCCCCGGCGGATCTAGGGGGTCAGGCGGCTGTCTGTGATCCCACACAGCGGCTCTTCCACATGGGATTTATTTCCTCGCTGGATGGGCAGGCAGGCGGCCCATGAGGATTCTCATTTTAGACCAGCGTCTGTAGCTGTCAACGCCAGCCGACAGAGGCGAGCGGACACCCGACCCCGAGTATCCTCCCTCAACACTCCCCTTTAGACCCCCCCATCCCCCCCACCCCCCACCCATTCCCTTTTCACACACAAACACACAGCACATGGAGCGCACACACACACACACTAATAACACGCTCAATTCCACAACCTCTCATTTCTTACAAGTGACACTTTAAATAACATTATGATGAAGCTGGAAATAATTAATTTTAAGTCTTCATGATTGTTTATTCAGTTTGCTGTTTTAAACACATTTTGCATCTCACTGCTTTTTTTGTCCTTATCTTTGATTATACAGCCCTGGTGAACTCAAAGCTTCAAGAAGTAATGAGCCAGGTCTATCTGGCATAAGATGCACAGCGTCCCCCCTTCCTCCCCTGCACCGTTAATAATTTGTGCAGTAAAAGATAGCGTGCCTCTCCGAGTTTGTGGGAGTTATTGGCACAGTATTCCCCACCATATTTGTGCGAGGCAGTGATAGGAACATAAATTATTTCTTATCTCTTCCGCAATCCATTTTTCAAAGGGCTCACTCTGTGTTTGAAGGGTAGCAGCACCAACAGCCAAGCTCAGATAGTGGGCTACATTAGCCTTCAAGAGATCCGACTTACTGATTTCAAACAATGGAGTAAGAATAGCTTTCATTGATATGGACAGCGCCATGTATGACCACAATAAAATACCAAATTAGGCTTCTGGCTGGAATGTAACATACAACATTGTTTCAAATTAAAACAATGGCCAGCATTTCCACTGGTACATGAGTGGACATTGCTGTGAGGTTAAAAACTTGGACCTTTGCCTATCAGCATCATACATTAAGGATACCAACAGTTAAAATTGATGGGGATTGAGAGATGCTGTGAAATTTAGTGATAGACCAAAGAGATACAAACTACCAATGTGTCAAACTGAACTTTCAAATGAATTTTGAAAGAATATCAGCATTATGGTTCTCAACACTAGTGATAATGATAATGTTCCTGCATTTAGAAATGTTTAAATATAGCATTAAGACAGCAAAATGGTCGCTTACCACTAAGTATTAGCAGCCACTGATTTAAATTACAGTAAAGTATAAGTAGCCACTGATTATTAGATCAAAGATGATCTATTAAGTACTGACACTGATGCCTTTGGGAAATGGTACAAGATTTACCCACTGAATTGTGTGGCGACGAAAGCACAAGCACAGCCTTTGTAAATCAGTGGCCGCTTTTCCATAACAAGGTTTCAGCGGTGCTTACCAGGGGCCAGAGTATTTCTCTGTTGACAAGACGCAAAAAGAATCACAAAAAAAGTCATGAAATTCAGAGACTTGAATGATGAGTAAGCTTAAATCCTGCTCAGCCTTATGAACTCTATTCTGGATCTGGACATTCAACCGAATTATTTTTTGGAAACCCGTCACAGGCTTTGTCGGCTGTAACTCTGAGCAATTTAGATATTCAATATTTAACTATATATCTGCAAAGACAAAATGACAAATGATAAATATCAAACCCTCCTCTGCAAAGCATTAATGTCTGCTTGCAAAGAATAAACCCTAGCTCTCCTAGCTCCTATTGATTTTTTTTTCCCTGTGTGATGTGAAACCAGCAATCAGCACTGCGGTTCGAAATAGCCCTGAAACCGGAGCCTAGACGTCGATGAGTCGCCGACACGTTTCAATTAGCGAGCCGCCCTGGCCGATCTGTCCCCCGGGGCACAAAGCACAGAGGGTCGGGCACACCCAGCCCAAGTCCACATACAGTCCTATGTTGGCTCAATGAATCTGATAAAGCATTAAAGTGGATTAATACCTGCTGCATGCAACCCGAGTGATTTGTATCTTCCTAGGTTTTGCCCATTAAATGTGATACGGAAAAATGACTTATCGAAGCAGCTCCAGCCCTCTGAAAACCTCTACAGACATGTGGGCAAGTTTGCCACGCACGGTTTGTTTCCGGTGGCGCGCACAGAGGAGTGAGACAAAACTTCACTCCCTACAATTTGAGCCAATTGTAGCTCACATCACATGATTTCGAGACGCACAAGCAAACAGTCTGTCAGCTGTTTAACTGTTATTTATTTGAACAGCCCATCCAGAAAATGGTTTTCATTTACAGAATGCCCATAGCAATAATATCTAATGCCTAGAGCGGGAGAGTAACTATTCACACCTTAATGTTCTGTACTTGTGCAGATTTTTACAGTAGCAGCTACTTTTCTGAGTATTCTTAGTCTGTATTTTTACTTCTCCTTGAGTATTTTATTTCTGTATTTTTACCTAGTTTGTTTTGAGACATAAGAGTAGTGAGCAACAAGGAGATCTGGCATTCGCAGTGTAAGGTAAATACTGGACTTAGCTTTGTTGATGTGAGTTCAAAAGGATGTAACCCGTCAAATTATGCACAAGGCCATGCCAAAATGGTAGTCTGTTCATTTTGAGAGCGGAGGTTCGGGGGCTTAGAGAATGTATACAAGTTTAATGATTTTTGCTGAAAAAAAGTAAAAAATGTTTTTGAGTATTATTTCAGCAATCCACTCTTTCAGTTTAGCAATTTTTACCAACAAGTCCTCCCATGACTCCAGCAGTACTTCACCTTGAATAAAATGTTTCAGTACTCATTCTGCTTCTGTTATGCTGATTAGAAGAAGACAACTGAAGTAATTATGATTATGCTAAGATTAGCTATGTATTAACTGAACAGGGTATTCTTTCTGAAGGTTTCAATGAGAAATTCAGACTTATGACACATTTATAACAATGCCACATCGAAAGCACACACTCACACTGTTTTAAAGTAACACAGGATTGAGTACAGTAGGATGAAACATGTTTGTGTGTGTGCATGTGCGTGTGCGTGTGCATGTGCGTGTGTGTGTGCATGTGCGTGTGTGTGTGTGTGTGTGTGTGTGTGTGTGTGTGGCAGTTTGCAGGTCAGCCCCTCTCTCTCACTCTCAGCCATGTTGTTCCGTTCTCTGACAGCTCTCATCAACAACAGCAGACGGAGTGCTGGTGGAGTGTGTGTGCATGCATGCGTGTGTGCATGTGTGTGTGTGTGTGTGTGTGTGTATGTGTGTGTGTACATGCTGTACTTTCTCTACAGAGGGGGCAGGGGGTTACGGTCAAGCCACGGGGCCGCAGCGACAACTCGCTGCCCCCCCCCCGCCCCGCCTCTCCCAGCCCCCCTCCCCCCTCTGGCCCTTTGCTCCTCGCCTGGCTGGCAGCCCTGCATCAGGCAGACTCACCGCAGGCTCTGCCCCCCCCACCGCCCCCCTCCACCCCCCGCTCTGGGCCGATCGATACAGCTCTTCGCCTTTCATCTGACCAGAGCTTTGGAGGAGCCGCACTTCCTGAAGAAAACCCAATACAGCACTCCCTCTCAGGGTAGCTTATTCTCTGTTATGTGTGTGTGTGTGTGTGTGTGTGTGTGTGTGTGTGTGTGTGTGTGTATATGTGTGTGTATATGTGTGTGTATGTGTGTGAGTGTGCACGTGTGTATGCATGCATGTGCGTCTACATGTTCATGTGTTTGGGAGTGTGGGGGTGTGAGAGGCAGAGGAAAGGTATTGTGTGAGTTGGAAACACTATGGCAAATGCTGTGAAAAATCAATTAAAATCAAACCAAAAGACAATTAGGTCAAAGTCATATAATTTATGACTCAGCTACGATATAGAGAGAAATATAGAGGTCATTTGATTGGATAAGAGATTTTAATGAAAGGCATAGGACCAGTTGCTAAAATGTGCACACAAAGAAGTGATGTTATACCTGGAAGAGCATTACTGTTTGATCAGTTGATCTGCCCAGTCTGAGCAGGACGCCCAGAATCCAAGCAAATCCCCCATGCACATTTTATCGCCTTTTTTCAGTGTTCTTAATGTTATCAAAATACAACTACCTTAAAGCTTCACTGGGTAAAATAAGTTCTAGCTCTGCTAACACTCAACTCTGTGGAAAGGAAGTTCAGTCTTAGAGGAAGATCCTCATAAATACTTCAAAAGCAGGAGAGGCAACATTCATTTCTCTCTCTCTTTCTCTCTCTCTCTATTTCTCCTGTGCTTATCCCACAGCTTCCTGTGTTGTTTGAGGATTGGGAGTCCTAACTCTCTCTCTCTCTCCCCCCTCCCTCGCTCCCCCACCCACCCATCCACCCACCCCCCCTACTCTGCTTATCCTACAGATTCCTGTGTTGTTTGTAGATTGGGAATCCTGACTTCCTGTGTGGGAGACAGAGACTGAACCTCCTCACTCAGCAGTCAGGTGTTAAACAAGAGAGGCTGCTCAGGTCACACAGAGGTCAGGTAAAAACACAACCTGCAGGGACTAAAGCATACCACAGATGGAAAACTGCTTAGAAACCCCAATTGTCAACAATAGTCCTATGTAGAGTTATTTCGCTACCCGCTAGTTTCACTCTTTGAGCAGAATCACCAATCGGCAAGCTTATATCCAGAAAAACTTCCCTCCATTCAACGTAGAAATGGTGAGAGCCCTCTGACACACACAGGTATGCACAAAGGGTTGGTTCCACACGCTACCTGCAGACCCCCCCTCCCCACCCACCCACCCACCCACCCACCCCTCAACTCACACACACACACACACACACACGCACTGCCTACCCCACAGAGAAGCTCCGGTCAGGATGTTGTCCAAACAGTTGTCCAAACAGATGTTTAGTCTGCCCAGAGCGGCCCACTGCCTTGTATTTTTATTGGCTCATTGAATCACTGGCTTTCCAGGGGAGCACCATCGCCATGGTCGCCACTCCCCCCCCCCCTCCATCCAACCCACACAAACACACACAGGGGCTCTGAGGTGGGACGTCAAAGGGAGAAGCGGCAGGGGACAGAGGTTGGAAGTGGGCAAGCGGCTGCCAGAGCCACGGGGCCGTATAAACAAGACTGAGTGTGGCCACCAGGGATTGGTACATTGTCCCAGTGGAAACGTCTGGCCCGGGATGACTCAGCCTCCGACACGGCACAGGAGGAGGAGGAGTGGAGAGACACTGCTCTGTCCCAAACAGTTTCCAGACTATCCAAAATAGGCTTGTTAATCCCAGCCTGATGGTAACCAAATGTGAAGGAAGGGAGTGTTTGTCGGCTGTAACGTCATGCCCAAACCGAGACAGAAACCCTCCAAACCTGCTTTTTGAGCCGCAGCACATGACCAGAGGCCGTAAATACGTGACGGACATATTCATCCTGCAGTTATTTACCCTGGGGAGTAAGTCAGGTGATAGTGTCATGATAGTGTGCCAGTTTCATTATCATCTTTGTATAGGTACCTGTGTATCTGTGTGTGTGCCTGTGTGTGTGTGTGTTTGCATGGATTGGGAAAATTGGGACTTGAAATTCTGCACTCCTCAAGATCAAATTCAGTAAAATCAAATTATCCTCTACTGGACTCATTTTGTTGTTGATATGGTCAAAAACCTAAAGGATAAAAGAACTTTTCATGGAGTTTTTTTCCCTTGCTCATTACACATGATAAATGAGTGCCAATCAGAGGCTCCGGCGCTGAGTTAAGTGCAGCCCTGCTCCCTGGCCGGTGTCAGGTGTGAGTTAAGGACACCCACTGTTCCCTGCGGTCAGAGGGAAGGAGGGAGGAAGAGGAGGAGGAGGGAAGCGGCGGGGTTGGGAGGGGGGGGGCGGACCAGGAATGTGCGGCAGGGCGGCTGCCTTGGCAGGTAGATGAAGTGAGGATCATGCGGGCCGGCGTGGGGGTGATTAATGCGCGGGGGAACGCACGGGAAAGAAAACAAGGCCATAAATCAGCCGCCGGGCCTCCATGCTAATTGTAATTGAAATGAATTTGTCTGGCCCATAGTGCCGGGAATTGCAATTGCTATTGACCAATAGGGCCCCGGTGGTCCCCGGGAAATGAAACGGGGAGCGCGGTGTGTCCATGCCAAGATCAATACGTAACCCAGCGTTGGCATTTGTGTCCCGTAAATAAAGGGAGTTAGGGGGAAAACATGTAACAGGTGAGTTATTGTGTTGGCTAGGGTAGCTTAGGTCAACGTGTTGATGGAGTTGCCATTCAGGGTACAAGGTTCTGTGACTTTTGGCCACAATTTAGATGTGAGCTGCACTCGTGAAAAAAATGGTGCGAGATACACAGAGGTTAGACTACAGAGGGGAATCACTCCTGAGATTGGTTCAGCCTGGCCCATTTGTTTTTTCTGATTGCCTCAAAATAAAAAGAACTACAGTGAAGTGCAACACGGCCCTCTGAGTGAGAAAACATAGTCATACAGGAGAGTCCATTGCCTGTTGCTATATAGCCACAAGAGAAGCACTTGCTTGTAATACTCTATTCAAGGGTTTCACCAGCTGGTGAAACTCTTCTTGCTTAAAACACCGAGAGGAGTCTGCATGCACAGACATGCCTGTGTGTGTGTGTGTGTAGATTTGAACGAGAGGATAGAGGCTAGACCTGAAGCAGAGACAAAACTAGGAAGAAAGGTCTTAATGTGGTTATAATCTGTGCTGTTGAATCTCTCAACCTTTTTAATACTTAATATGTAAATGCTAACCTGCTTGAATCTATTCAGTCAAAACTGTCCTGTATTCAAGGGATTTTCAGCACCTTCCAGTCTACAATTCTAAATGGCTGACTTTGCTCAAAGGTAAAAGCAATAGGAGCCTTGGATGAGAGGGATCCATGTTGAGTTGAGCACCCAGGAGAGTACTCCCTGCCTTTGTCTCTCTGGGATTTGGTCTCCATGTTGCGGTCCAATAACTTTCCCCATGGGACTGCAGATAGCATCCCGACCCCGCTGCAAGAAAATAACTTCCGCTTCCATTCATACACAGAGGAATACTGAGTTTCATAACATACCCTCATCTGGACACGCTTAAATGACATCATAGGTACGCCGGCTATTCGTTCACGTCATTTCCAGTAGGCACAACACAAATACTACACATGCATCATCAATAGGTCATTTGGCATTGTTGAACAGGAATGTAATAGTGCAGTGAGATTACATATGGCGCAATTTTCCCTGACATGTCTGAAATTGCACAATAGATTTCACATGTTCTGCGACAAACTGCACAACAAACGTTCACCCCCGCAATTTACAGCTCTTTGAACCCAGTGGGTGCAACGAACAATGGGAACAAAGCGTTGTTTTTCAATTGTCTGTGACAGTGTGGGCTGCTCAGCACCGAGGCCTCAGCCCTAACTATTGGGGCTGTGTTTGCTAAACGAGCCAGAGCAACGCCGCAGAGCCTCCGCAACCTCCAATCGGAGCCCACAAGGCTCCACGCTCTCCGATACGACCAGGGGCTTTTCTCTGCCTGCGTATCTCCTCCCCCCCCCGCCCCCCTTCCCTCCCTCCCTCCCCTCCCTCCGTCAGGAATCTATATTTCATAAGCGAGCTGTGGAGCTCCAGTGCCCAATTATCAGCAGATAAGGCGCAGGAAGCCCTGGAGCGCCGGCACGGCTATTTAGGCGGGGAGGGGGGAAGGAGCTGGAGAACGAAAGGCAGGCAAGCAGGCAGGCAGGCAGGCAGGGACCCAACCCCCCAGGGGCACTTCGCCCTCACCACGCTCTTTTTTTCTTGCTTCTCTTTTTTTTTTTCCTCGCTCTCCCTCGCTGACAGCCGCCTCCTCCTCCTCCTCCTCCTCCTCCCTTACCTTAGCGGCAGGGTTCAATTAGCGCCGGCGGCGGCTAGCACCCGCAGCCCCGCTCAGCCCAGGAGCTGGAGCCTCTATATCAGCACACCACCAACAACACGCAAGGCTGTCCAACTAGCAAAGTAATGTCAAGGCAAGCTCCGTGTTATAGAGCACACGCACGTGCACACACACACATACACACACACAATCTGAGAGAGGCTTTTATTATCTGAGCCTTGAACACAGGAGGGTCATCCATGTAAAATTTAAACTGAG
>NW_027282464.1:0-10000 GCF_046629955.1 Centroberyx affinis | reverse complement strand
GAGGCTGAGGCCCTGTATTGATATTTATTTATCGACACCTTGATGTAGTTCAGGCTTGCTACAACACTTCTCAACGTTTGATATATGTTACAGAAATAAAAGAACAAGAGACTGTAATTCCACATAACTGGCTCAGGGTAATGATACAATAAATGGAGTTAAAGTAATAATCTGTGACACTTTCATATAAATGTTTGTTTGTTTTGCTGCCCTCAGTTGATATAACACAATACTGATTCGACCTATGCCCAAGCCATGAAAGCCTTTGCATTTGCTGTTCTAAGTAGAGCTGCAACGATTAATCGATTAGTTGTCAACTATTAAATTAATCGGCAACTATTTTGATAATCGATGAATCGGTTTGAGTAATTTTTAAGAAAAATAAGTCAAAATTCTCTGATTCCAGCTTCTT
Source organism: Centroberyx affinis (assembly GCF_046629955.1). Classification (NCBI taxonomy): domain Eukaryota; kingdom Metazoa; phylum Chordata; class Actinopteri; order Beryciformes; family Berycidae; genus Centroberyx; species Centroberyx affinis. Next base: position 9,588 of record NW_027282464.1, on the reverse strand, counting down.
AAATGTGAATATTTTCTGGTTTCTTTACTCCTCTATGACAGTAAACTGAATATCTTTGGGTTGGGGACAAAACAAGACATTTGAGGACGTCACCTTGGGCTTTGGGAAACACTGATTGACATTTTTCACCATTTTCTGACATTTTATAGACCAAACAACTAATTGATTAATTGAGAAAATAATCGACAGATTAATCGACAATGAAAATAATCGTTAGTTGCAGCCCTAGTTCTAAGCACCGAGGAGCAGGTTGCGGTTTCCAGCAACCATTTCCAGGGAAAAATGCTCTGGCGCAGAGGAAGTAATGCATTTAACGTTTTCAGCAGCATCAACAGCTGTTTGTTTAGAATTAAGAGAAGAAGAACTCCGTAGTTAGCATGAGCAGCGATAGCCACCATGGCTGAAAACAGACAAAGAGAAGGCCGGCACCTACAAAAGCTCAAACTTCATCAACAGAAAATCCAAGGAAAATAAGAAACAGACTAATCGCTCAGAGGACGGCAAGCGTGCAAAAAAGGAACGTTAACTGCCAAAAGTAGATTGAACATCAGCACTGGCTTTCCAAGATATAAAGCACTCCAAGATGAGAAGGACTGAGGAGCGATGCAGATGTGTCTCTTTTAATTTTGGACTGGCAGGCTTTGCTATTGTTTTATTAGCCACAGCCTACATTGAGTCACTATTATGTTGGGCCAGTGCTTAAATTGAGTGTCAGCTTATTACAGCTATTGCTAAGTACTAATGTAGGTCAAGTGCTGACATTACTGTAAGCAATTGCTGTCTTTTGTCGATGTAGTGTTATTATCGGTTGAGTATTTGCTTGCGGCTATCGACTGTAATACATATGCAGTAATAATATAACTAAAGAGTTATCACACCATTTAAAAAAACATGTTTGATACATTTATACAGTGTAGATACTAGAAACTGCCTTAAATACTGCTGTTGTGCTATAATCCTGAACTTAACAGACCTTTGGATCTCTGAATGTGTGGCATTGTGTGGCAAATGTCTGCTGTTGTTTTTGTGTTTCTAACCCAGGCTGCACTGAGGCAAATTCCAGCCAACTATGTTGACATGGCAATAAAGTACTCAGTCTTGAGTCTGATACACAGTAATAAGGATGCTCTGAGGCATACGCTGTGTTTTGACCTGTCAGGTTCGGGAACAAATGGCGCAGCACATCATGTCACTCATACTGGGTAAGACACTAGCGTTTCAGTGCGACTACCCGGTAAGTCAACCACGCTGACTTTCAGTGAGGTGATTCCCTGTGTGGGGGAGTGGAAAAGGGTGACCCCAGAATGGAGAAATACCAATGAGAGGTAAAAAAAACAAAAACAAAAAAAAACATACATGAGCCCACACAGCCTTGCTGCTCTGCAGAGGAACACTGTAACCTCGTACGCCACACCAGGGATTATGGGTAGTGAAAGTGCGAAGGAGGGGGAGATGAGACAGAGAAACGAAAGTGCAGTGAGGAGGAGGGGGCGGGGAGAGAAAGAGGAAGGAGCTTCACAAAGGCTTTCCTGCGTTGGAGGGACTCCCTGCACCATAAACACAGTGCAAAGAGCATTGTGACTGGAAATTCACTAACCTCATATTCACCTACATCAATACCAAGGAAATGCTAGTTCCCTTCCAAATTAACTGGGTGTATGCTGTAGACCTGCTCTTTCAAATATGCCATATTGACATACCTTTATGTACTGCTGAATCTTTGTCAAAGCTCTATATCTGAGATGTCTCTATATCTGAGATGAGCTCCTTTACATTTTTCTCAACTTGTAGGAAATACATAAAAACTCCTCTATCCAAAACCAATTTGAGCTAAAAATATGTTTTTTGCGACTCGAGAACACTGCTCTAATTGCTCCCAATTGGGGGTGAGCACGAGCAAACGAGGACAAATGAAAGTTTAAGGAGGCAGTATTGATTTGTGTGGAGGTCAGGCGTAGGTCATCCCTATCAGAGAATCAACAAACAGCCGCCAGCGCCCTCCTCAGCTAAGCCAATCACCTTGTGACCTGGTCCGCCGTTACCATGGCAAATGACCCTCACACCACATAGACGATATACTCCGCTCCTCGCCGAGTGAGAGCGGCATAGCGGAGCTCCACAAACAAAGACGGTGGAGCTAAAACAAATCCTTAACTAGAGGCTGTTAATTACACTGCATGATATTCAACGTCCCTCTTCTGCTTATCTCCCTCTTATGTCATGCTCTTCCCATGCTCCTCATATCTCATTTTCTAGCCATTTCTGCGGAGAAAATTTCCAACTACTCCCATATTCCCTTCCTCCGCTCTTGCGTCTCTCCCTCCCACTCCTCCCCGCAGCCCTCGCTCCCTCTTCTCCCCCTCCCTCCCTCCCAGGCAGGCAGGCGGCGGTGGTAACCAAGCCTCCAGCAGTGTGTTCCTATCCTGCAGGAGCCCTCAGGTTCCAACCTGTCAATATCCCAGGCAGCGTCTTGGCTGTGCTGTGGCCCAGTTAACCTCCTCACCCACCGCAACCACACAAGGGGCTCCTGTCCCTCTGCCAGCCCAGAGACAAGCACAATCCACCCCCCATCCCCCCCGCACCCCCCACTCCCCACCCAACTCACCCTACCCCCCCCCCGCCGCCTCCCCCAAACCGCACACACCCCTCTCACATCCGTAAAGGGCAGCACCCTGGCAGCAATGGCAAGCAATATGGCAGCTGACGACAGTTTTCTGCTCGCTGACTTAGTGGATATTTTGGATGACGGTCACGTTGGGAGCTCAGAGAGGGTAGGAGGGTGGGGGGTGGGGGGGGGAGGGGGTAGTGGAGAAAACTGTTAAGGAGGGCTCCAAAAGTCTCTGGCTGAAGCGAGAGAGAGAAAAGCTCAGTGACTCAGTGGTAAAGGTCTGGTCATCTATATCAATTTCAGGGAGAGGAAGGGTCAATGTGAAAAAAATCCATGTGTTAACACATCGTGGAACGGAAGATTAGAGTAGTTTAGGGGATTTACGTCTAAGTTATAAGAAAGACAAAGTCAGGGGGAGTTCTAGTGTGTGTGTGTGTGTGTGTGTGTGTGTGTAATCCGCACATGCACATAGGCCTGATCCCCAACGTGGCAACAAGCGTGTGGCAGCATGTCACCCATCCCATCTCACTCACACTCACACACACACACACACACACACACACACACACACACACACACGGTGCCTGACTGCGAGGCACCGTGGCTGTCTGCTGGGAGCTCAGGTTACGGCCGACCGGCGGGACAGACTTTATGGAAGCCTCTCCCCCACACCCGCTCTCCCCCTCCGCAGGGCTCCGGAGGAGGTATCGGATTGCCGGTTCAGCGCCGGCCAGGCTTGGCGCTGGCGGCGGCTTGTGATCTTGGGTGCCTGTGTGTGTGTGTGTGTGTGCCTGTGTGTGTGTGTGTGTGTGTGTGTGTGTGTGTGTGTGTGTGTGTCAACTCCCACTCTTTGGGGGTTGCGGCACACAACGTTGCTGTCCCCTCCAGCTATGTAGGTGTGATTTACAGTGTAGACGCTTCACACACATGCGCACACACACACACACACACACACACACACACACGCGTACGCACACACACATACTCTGACCTCTTATCCTACTCTGAAGCACCTGAGTACGGCACTAAGGAGTCCTACACATGATAATGAATGATCAGAAGTCTTCAAAAATGAATCCTTCATTTCATGACTGTCACTACTACAATCATACGCACAAAAAAATCGACCATCAGCACATTATTTGCTTGGCTTCCAAATCCCATGACACTGCCTCTGCTCTGACAGACGACCTGAAACAGACCATCCATGAGAAGCTGCCTGTGGCCTATTTGCAGTAAGGAGTTGTGAGGAAGGTGCACTCACAGGTCAGCATGGGAGAGACCCTCTAAATGCGAGGACGGTGCGACGGTTCTCCCGCTAGCTCGCTTGCTAGCCCGGCATGGAACGGCATTCATGAATAATGCATGGGGACATCTGCCACCCCTGAATTATAGATCTGTGGAGGCCCAGCATATGGGAACAGCCCAGCAAGTGCTAATGGCTAACTCCCCATGACAAAATATGGGTTAGAGACACGTGAATGATAGCTGGGTCAGACAGTATGGCATGCAAGCATTCAGTCATGTTGCGTGAGGTGGATTGTAAATGTGTGTGTTTACATGTCTGCGAATGTGTATGTTTGTCTGAGTGTGCATATCTGTATTTAATGAGGGGTGGCTCCGCTGGTGGGGTTTTGATGACATCATACTATAAAGCAAGGAATCTCTGTCTGTCTGTGTGTCCTTCGCATATCTCGAGAACCGTTCGTCCGATCTACTTCACACTTGGTGGGTGTATTGCCGGGGACCCAAGGACGTGCAGTGATTGGACACGCGACACGTTCAATATTAATAAACTTTGAATAAACAAGCGAACAGCCCTCTGTGCAGCTGCAGGGCTCAAAGCAAGCGAATGGAAGCGCAGGGTCGAGTGTGAAGTTGTTTGGGTGAGCGGTTCGCGAGAAAGCTGCAATACCGGAGGCCAAGCAATCGGCCCGTTTCAAACAGGCATGTTTTGAACGGGTACTGCACTAGCAACCATAAAGAAGCACCCGTATCTGCAGGCATCCGCCCTGCTGAAGTGTCCTTGAGCAAGACAGAATCCCTACAAACACCAGTGTGCAGCTCTGTAGCTGAGTCTGCGCTCTGACATCCCAGTGGAGGGGGAAAGTGAGAACATTTCCCTACAGGGATCAATAAAGTATCACATTATTCCCTGTTAATATTAAAACACACCATCATGCTTTTTCTTATCCAACAATTTAGCTAAACCAGTGGGTGTAGCTTTAAAAGATCTGCCTCAGAAATCCTCCGCCTAACAAGTGATGGCTAATGTATTTGAGCCTTTCATGTAGGCCTCCCACTGCTGAAGTGCAGCCCGCTTGAATATTCTATACTCTCTGGTTACAAGTCCTGCTCTTTAAAGGAGCAGGAGTGGGACGGGGGGTGGGGGGTGGATTTTCTTCCGGCCCAGTCGAGCAGGAGGCCCGGTCTACCGGGGACCACTTCGATCTCAGCCTTTCTCTCCAGGATTATCCTCTTATCAGCGCCGCAAAAGCCGGGCTAAGAAGCGCCAGTAATTAGCCTATCTTTAATTAACGAGCACCTCGCTCCAAAACCACCCACGGTCCATGTAGGCTCCTTCTTGGAAGGCAGTCACTGCGGTGTAAAGCTGAGCAGACTTGTTCTTGTTTTTGTTGGAGCAAGAGAGAGTGAATGTGTAGAAAAGGGCAAAGTTCATCTTGAAGTAGTTGGGGAGTTGCATCATGCGGAACGTCCCTCATGCACGCGCGCTCGCAAACAAGCCTAACTGCACCGCAGGTTTCAAAGGGAATCCTTCCACCCACCACTGTTCCACTTTGTTGTGCATGTGTGTGTTTGTGATGTGTGTGAGTGTGCATCTGAGTATATACTCCAGTGTGTGGAAGGATTACTGTACTCAAATTATGCTACCACTCGCCATCGCTCACTGACTTAACAATTTCCATGCTCATTGGAGCTTGCTTAGAATCTACAATGGAAACACATGTAGGGGAAGATGGGGGACAGAAATCACCTAGATGAGCTTGCCTGAAGTTCAGACCACGCATACACACAAAACACACACAGACACATTTAGCCCTGTCACCTATTGGCGCAGCCTCCAGACTGGAGAGAGTTGCATACATTTGAAAACCTGCAAAAAGCTGCCATGGTAAATGGCCACACACACACACACACACACACACACACATATAACACCGTCGGTCCACTAATTATCTTGCTAATAGAATCAGAGAGGGCTGGGTCATCTGAAGGGGAATGAGAGCGAGATGACGGCTCCAGATGAAAAGAGAAAGGGGAGACAGGGAGAGAGAGCGCTAGCGGTGCCCTGGCCTGGCCCTGGCCCTGGCACTGCCAAACAGGGGGGGGGAGGCCCCAGCATGCATACATTAGCGGTGCTCAGGCGCACTAATTGCTTCTCACTTAGACAAATCTCCTGCAAATCACGGCTGTGCCGCCAGCACTGCCCGAGCCCCCCGGGAAGGAGAGACGGCAGGCAGGCGGACGGAGCGAGAGGAGGAGGAGGAGGTGGAGGATGGGAGGAGGGGGGCGGGGGGGTGCCGAGTGGAGCGTGTGCACCAGAGGCGCCTTGGAGCAGGATGGAGGAGGGAGGAGAGAAGAAGGGAGGGGGGGCACTCCCATGAGAATGGAGAGAAACGAAGAGAGAGAGAGAGAGAGAGAGAAAAAAAAGCTCCAACACTTCAAGAGTGCCTCTCTCTCTCTCTCTCTCTCTCGCTCTTTTTCTCTGCTCATCCATAGTCCAGGCTGAGTGCCCCCCCAACCTCTTACACCCCTACCCTCAGAAGCCCCACCACTGCTGCACTCCTCCAACGCTCCATCCCTCCATCCCCCCTTCTACCAGCCCTCAGATCTCTGCTCTGCCCCCTTGCTCGCCCCTCCTTTCTTTCCCTCTCTCTCTCGCTCGCTCGCTCCCTCCCTCCCTCCCTCCCTCCCTCTCCATCGCTCTACAGAAAAGTGGAGGAAAGATGAAACTCTACAAAGAGGGAGAAAAAAATCAATAACACAGATGGATAGCTGGATAACAGGGTCCGGCATGCTTCGGCGGTGAGGCAATCCAGAGGGTGCCCACACAACTTCCACACAGGCGGAGAGACGGGCAAAACAAGACGCTGGGAAGAGGGTGGTGATCAGCCTCAGGAAGCCAATATCACCCTAAACACACAAGTACACACTCGCTCACACACCAGCACATACACACACAAACAATACACATGTGCATCCGCATGCATACACCGGCAAAAAAACAAGACACATACGCAAGGGCACACACATAAACTGAGCGAATACATATAAACAAACAAACATGCTTGTTAGCAAATACACCCACATCCACAGAAGAACACATCACATCTTCAGCCCCATGCAGCTAATTAGGGACACGATACAATACAATAACAGTAACCAGGTAACCTAAGGTGAAAGAAAATAGCTGTCTTTAACAATAACATAGATATTATGTAAAAGATCAATATTATTGCTGGGCCTACATTATTCTACAGGGGTTATTTGAGATATTGGGTGGCTGCAGGCAACATTTCTCCTGTTATCTGTGGTTCAATGTGCTGCAAGGCCCCGGCAAGAACAATGTACACAGTATACTGCAATACACAGTACCGGCCCTTCAGTATTCATTATCAGGGATGGAAAGCAACTAGTTACAGTTATTCCATTAGAGAAGTTTATTCACTTTTTAAAAGTCTAGTCGTGTTTATTTCTACTTTTTTTTATTTGTAGTAGTTTTTCAGTTTACTCCTACATTAACAGAACTTACTTTCAAACAGAAGGGTAAAATGAGACTTGGCATTTGGAGTCATGCTGGAATTTACCTCCAGTAACTGATATTAGCTTTGTTAATGATGGTATAATAATGTTGATTAGGATTATTTACATGAACCATGCTGAAGTGGGTAATATGTAAATTTAGGGGGGAAGGACTTTGGAACAAAATTTGAATGATTTGCACTTGAAGATAATTACATGTTTCATGGCTTTTTAGTTAGAAACACTTTAACTTGATTTTCTATACAAGTAGTCTAGATTAAAATAAAACTAAAGTAGCATTTATGCTTCCTGAATTCATATTTCATACCTCAGTACTATTTCCACCATATTTAGATGTATGAGTACAAAATTCAATGAGATTGGTGAATTTTCTTTGACAAGTACTTTATGATGACTTTGCTGGTCAAAAGTATTTTATACAAAAGTACGATGTGATTTTAGATTCTTACTAATATCTATCATCTTTTTCTGTATTTCAGTGTTTACTTCTATGTCTCCATGCCCACAAAGTCTTGCATGACATCTCTCCTTCCCATGTCCACATAAAACTAGCCATAAAGACAATGCTCAGACCCATTTTCCTTAAAAAAGGTTGTCTGTTAGTTGCATGGCTGGGCAATTTCTGGTTAGAGTTTGGGTGTTCTTTTTAGTTGTTTGGGATGCCAGAGTGGAACCAATGACGCTTTTGGGAATGATTTGCTCTGACACAGACCAAAGCCTGTTAGAATGTAGGATGAAATCTTTCAGTCGGTAGCAAATTAGCTACAACTGTTAATCCCTACAGAAATGCATCCATGTTGACATGCATTACATTTAGATTTTACATTTAAGGTATTTATCTGAGAGGAATGTACAATAAGTGCATCAGTAGAACAAGCCTCAATTCCCAGATGGACAACATTAAAAGTTACCAAAAGTAAGAGGTGCAAGGGTCAGAGAGCCATAGGGCACTGACAATATTCCTGTGAGCATGAAATGGTCATGTAAAACATAAGTGCATCCAAACATTTCAACAGACTTGTTGAGCTTTAAGTTGTATAGCTTGCTGTAAGAACTGCATATGTAGAAATCAGAGACAAACAATGGAATTTGAGAGGCATTGCGTGGGCACACCTTCTGTTAAACAAACATTCTTTCAAACAAATGAAACAAGAGGCACTTGAGCTGCCTAATGTCCCGTCATAATCACCATGATATATTAAATGTAGCCAGTTACGCTAATGAGATCATTAATTAAACTGATTCATGCATTAGAAAATATTTCTATGTCAACATTCTAGTCCTCACATAACACATGGGTGGTATTAATACGAACTCCGTGTCTTCAAACATTCAGGAGTTATAGAAGTTTCAAGAAGGAACGTTTTTCATGAATATGTAAATTCATGCAGCAAGGTTCTCCAAAATCTAATCAGATCATCTACTCTATAGAGTTACCTGTAGTGTGAGTATGATGTTTCTATCATGTATTGTATCTGTCATGTACAGACAGACAGACAGACAGACGCCATCATGTCCCGCATACCATGTATCATGGTGGCGGGACATAAAAAGGCCATTTTCTTCGGCGGTGTTGTGTATAGAAATGCAATCACATTATTCCATTACAAAAACATTGTTATCCAAACAACAACTTCTAATGAGTTATACTTTCCAAAACGATTTAAGAATAATAATTAAAGGTGCTACATGTAACATTAAAAAAATCAATATATCATTGTCAAAGTAATTGTGATACCTTGGTATAATTACTGTAAACAAATGAGACCACTGATAGCCTCTTATCTCACACCAGTAGTATTGCTAGTGCTAGAGTTTCCTCAAAATTAAGACCCCATTTCCCATAAAGCCTGCTGCTTACTGTCACAAAGAGGATGATGGTTCTTTGGTTAAAGATTTCCTCTTTCGCCTTACTGAAGAAGATCAACGTGTTAGAGGTGATTTTTTTCCATCAGCTTTTCACTCCTTCCACCATCTGACATTGCATGAAACTCTGAAATCTTTAGCTCTGTTTGCTCTGGAATAATAGTGCCGTCTTCCTGTTTTGTGCCATAAAGCAATCCAGAAGATTTTGCGCAAAATCAAACCCGGTGGCACACAATGTAAAATGCAGTGTAGCGGCCGGTAGAGGCGGACAGTCTTCTTGGTAATGGTTTCACTTGTTTATGGTAATCACACTAATGTCTCAAAATTAA
>NW_027282463.1:0-17500 GCF_046629955.1 Centroberyx affinis | reverse complement strand
GTTTATGCGACTATCGTCTTGTCTTAAAAAGTATATTTTCATATCTTGCTAGTAGTAAATAGCTATGGCTTGATTAGCCCCGAAGCGGTCCTTCTCCGGTTCGGCTCTTTTATTTAGCCGGACTAGGTAGCTGGCTTAGCTAGCTAGCTAGCTCTATGCTAACGTCCGTCTAGCTTGCTAGTTAGCCTGGCTAGCTAACGTCAATATGGGGGGTGATCTTCGAAGAATGATCGAATAGTTCCCGGTGAATATCGAATAGTAGACTATTTTTGCTTGAAACGCCCCTAGATCAAACTGTGTCAGTCCGTCAAACTCGATGCGTCCTCACACTGTTCCAGAGTTAAACAAATGACACTGATTAGCCCAGTGAGGGCGCTGTAACTACAGATCAACTTTTTAATGAGCAGCTAAACACAAACGTGTGTTAAACCTGCAATAAGCGATTTCAGACCCTGTAACCAGTCCTGAAACTAACGTGGAGATTTCCGTGAGACGTAACGATGTAAACAAACAATAACACAGCAGCAGCTTGTTGTTGTTTTCTCCTCTTTCCTAAAGCTTGTTGTCAAAGTCGGCCGAGTAACGGGGAACCGATGAAGCGAGCGAGTAACCGTTTTCAACTAGTAAACTTGCTGCCTGTCTCTTCACTTGTCATTGTGGGTCATGTGACCTTCAGCGGGAGAAAAATCTGGGAAAGTGAGACTGGTAACCGGAGCTACGTTTATTTTAGCCATTAGCCTTTATGCACAGTTTGTCCTTAAGGGCTTCCGTCACCCAGTAGCTTTGCTGTGTGTTTACAATGTAATGTGTTGCGGTTTCTGTCGCCCTCTAGTGGTCAGAAAAATCGCTTAGTGTAGTCTGACATCTAACATCAGGGCATCCACTTCCGGACAGCATATGACCAAAAAATCACAATCATATACCAATATATTTCATCCTGTACTGTTTCTCATAAATTAACAATCCTCCATCTGTCTTTTTTAAAGTTTAATATCGCTTTTACCTTAACTTGTAATTGATTTTCTTCCAGTCCCTGCAAATGGATGATAGCGCACCTATTTTTGAGATTCAAAATTCGTATCTAATTCCGGACACTTGCTTTCGTCTTTCTTGCTTTCGTGTCGGTGTAATTCATATACTCGATATTAACCCTTTATTAACCCTTCCTGTACCTTCACAATGTTACAGATACTTGTAAGAAGTGCAGGCTATTGGATACAATTTCGTTAAAAAAAATGTTTTGGATTTTCTTCGGTGCCGCGATGCATGAAGCCGGCGGTTCTCACCGATGCCGTTTTCAATCAAGATTTAATTGCTGCCAAGCACCGACAGTGTGTTAGTTAGTGAACTACAATGACCATAATTCATTGCACCTATGACACAAACTGAACGGAGAGACAGTTTGAATCAAAGCCTCCGTAAATCAGATGGAAGTAGAACAGACAGCTCCTCCCCCTCCTGACACCACCAACAGTAAACTGACGACCTGTGGGAAACGCTGTCTTTCCTTCAGGAACTGGCAGACATTTTGTTGTTGTTCAATAAATCTCAATGCAAAACATGTCAGTCTGTATGTTGTGTGTCGGGAACATGAATGGTGATATCAGCTCCATGTTATTCTGCTGTCAGGAACATGAATGGTGACATCAGCTCCATGTTATTCTGCTGTCAGGAACATGAATGGTGACATCAGCTCCATGTTATTCTGCTGTCAGGAACATGAATGGTGATATCAGCTCCATGTTATTCTGCTGTAGTAATCACTAATGAGACTCTTGACCATCACAGTTTCACAAGCTCTCCATCCAAATTATATTATTGTCACTTTGTAACGACATTTTTAAATTGTTGTTTACATTCTAGCAGCCAGTGGCATCGCTGGAAAGATCTGAGTCTCAGAAATAAACAGAATTCTGCACAGTCAGACTTTTATTTATTGATCACGTCGTATCCTGGTTGTATTGAATCCTGAACCTCAGATCGTATCGGCCGTCCCTCATGGTTGTTTCCACTTGAAGCTGAGACCCGTCTCTCTGTCTCGTCTCCCTCAGGCGTCTCTCAGTATGGACGAAGCCGCCCGCCAGAGCTCCTCCCACTCTCTTGGCTCCGCCTCCTCCTCCTCCTCGTACTCGGCCACGATGCGACGCCCCGCCTCCTCTCACCGCCAGCACCGGCGCACGGGGTCGGTCGGCACCGTCAGCGAACACGAGGTGAACAAAGCCAGATGATCTTCGCCTTTTCATTTTGTCTTGATTTATTTTTTAAGTAAAATCGTTTTAAATTGTAGGTTTGATTGCAGTTTATGTAACGGGCTTAAGGTTTGGATTACACTTAATCTGTTGAAAGCGTTGCTCTGCAGCGGAAGAGCTATTATTATTATTTATATTTCGGAAGAGAGAAGTATTGCAGTGTATTGCAATGCAGTGTATTGCAATGCATTTCCACACAACACCAAATATTATTTAATCTCATGTTCATGTTTTTGTGCTAAAATCTTTATCAGTGAACCACATTTGCAATGATTTTTCCATAACTTATGATCACATCTAATCGGTTTAATCTTGGGTTCATATCTTCTCACACTGAAATGGAATGAATTGAATTTGAGACAAAATGTATTTGATGCATTCATTTTGATCTGAGTGTTGATGTTGATCAAATGAGGAACTGAGAACTGGTTTGAAAAAGAGATTTACTTTGGAAAAAAGTGATGTAGAAAATGATTAATAGCACCAAAAATGATTTTACTTTATTGAGGAAAATGAATCTTTGGTTGACAGAAGGTTTTATACATGTGGAAAGATGAACTTTTTCTTTTTTCAAAAAATAGAGTTTTTGAAATAAAGTCTTCAAATCAAAGAGAGATCAAACAAACAAAAACATTGGATGGATGGATGGATGGATGAATAAAGGAAGAAGGACAAATGTATTTCACGCTCTCCTGTGTTTCCTCTCCAGGTGCGTTCGATGGTTCACTCCTCGCGCTCCTCCGTCACCTCGGCGTCCGGAGTCTCCGTTAACTCCGCCTCCTCCATGGACTCGCTGGACAGCGTCCTGCGCTCCGCCGAGACCGACAGCCTGCAGTCTGCGGCCACGCCCCCTCCCGAGGGAGCCAATCCAGGGCAGGCTAGCACAGAGGTACACGCCCACTTAGTAGTTGGTGATCTGAACATATGAATGAATGAATGGATATTTTTTAAATGTTTGGTTGAAACTCACCTTACTTCTTCCAGGTGCGTGCAGCAAAGAGAATGATGACAGATAAAAATTAAAACATGTTCAATAAGCAGCATTTTCGTCATGCTGATGCAGACTCTGCTGTCCTCGCAACCACATGGAGCCATCTTGGAGGTCCATCAATCTCTACCAAGCAGCTGGAAGCAGAGAGCAGCTGAGTCAGCTTGTTGTGGTGTGGCTGTAGATCCATTCAGTAACGTTCTCAGTAAAAGTGAATAGTGTGATAAGGTGGATTTGTTTCCAAATGTAGGTTACTGTGACACAGTAAACTGTCTTGTCTTTAGCCCTAGTCTCTACTCCAAAACATGAAGAGTTGGAGCTTGAGAAGAGTCAGCTCAGTTAACCTGAACAAACTGTTAGCTAGCTAACTAGCCAGCAAACACACTGATGTTAATGTGAGCATGCTAACGCTAGCTGCTACTAGCTACGTTAGCTAGTGTGCTAATCAGATGTGTTAACAACAAGACAGTGATGGTCAGCTGACCAGATGCTATGGTTAGCTAGCTAACAAGCTGACATTATCTAAACACTAAATCAATCAGATGGATCAGTGATGAAATGATCAGTTCAGTCAGAAACAGACAGAAATTAACCGTCTGTTCAATTCTGTTGAGACAGAAACACAGTCAGCTGTTCACAGAGCTGAGGACCTCCAAGATGGCCGCCAGAGGGGGGGTTACATTGATTAGGAATAACTCTCACTATAGTATTGACATGAGATTCTTCCAGTGTTTCCAGTTTGCAGCTGGTTCTTCCACAGCTTCATCAGGATCTGCCTCGCTGCTAATTCACTGTTTCATCCTCCAGACAGCAGGGTCACACTGAGGCTGCCCGCCAGCTAGAGCAGATTACCAAGAGATTAGCTATGTCCTGCACACAGAAATGATTTAGAATTTTGACTAGAATAGAATAGAATAGAATAGAATAGAAATGGTGGACACTTTTAAAGCACCTTATAGGACCATGAATGACATACAATATGCATTTTTTGCCCCCTTAGGTAAGAAATTAACTTTTTTCAAAGGGCATTTTTGGTCCTTTTCAGGGACAATTTCATTGAACTATACAATACATTTCCAGTGTATATTGGCAGATAAACAGTCATTTTGTAGCTTTAAGATTTGTTTTATCTTCTTTCCCACTGCTGGAATCTGGCAGCAGCTTCCAGAAGACTCTCTGTCCGCCAGTCCGTCTTCACCCTGCTGTTGTTGTTTTTTTTACCATGTTGGCTGTTTTATTTTGAATTGGTTTGAGTTGGCCGGCATTTTCCCCTCCTGTTGGCTCTGTGGTTCCAACATGTTCTCCTCCTGCAGGCTGCGAACTCGCTTCTCTTCTGATCAAAAAACGCTCTTCTTCTCTCCCAGAATGCACTGACAGAATCCCACAGTCATACGCTCGTATGTAGGGATGGGAATCGAGAACCGGTTCCAGTTGAGAACCGGTTCCTAATTGTCCGATCCATCGGAATTGTATGCCTCCGAGGTTATCAATTGCTTTTATCGATGCCGGCGTGTTTTTCTGACAGTTGTGCATGCGCATTGCAAAAACTCATGTGTCATGACCTCAAACTCTGCGTCTACACTGCTGGAAACTTGCAACAAGAAGGAGTCATGGCAGAGAGGAAGAAACGGTCCAAAGCGTGGCTTCATTTCACGAAGAAAGATAACAGTGCTATTGTAACGTCTGTAAATTTATCATTTCAAGTAAGGGTGGAAACACCGGCGATATGTTGAAACATCTTTCAACGCAACACGGGCTAAAACTCCAGGAATGCCACTGCTTCCCAACCGAGCAAAACACTTTTTTTTCCACACAGAAAATTGATCGGGAATCAATAAGGGAATCGATAAAGAATCGGATCAATAAGCAGAATCGATAATTGCATTGGTATCAATAAAATCTTATCAGTTCCCATCCCTATACTCCTATGAATCAGCTACGGTGGCCCTCAGGGGACAGCAGTCATAGTCATGTGTGACTACTGAAAATGAAAAAGGAGAAGTAGGTGAAATGTAAAAAAGACTTCTCTAAGACTAAATTATCAGGGTCATTTTTGGAGCCGCTCAGTTTTCATTCTCAGGCATTTTCTGAACTTTCAAAGGCTTTTCTGTCCCGAACCCCTTTACTGTCTCCCCCCGGTGGCTCCAGGAATGGGAATTGAACCCCAGACCCCGGCAGTTTTAGTGCCTTGCTCAACCCACTGAGCCACACAGGGAACAGAAACCCCAGAGTGGAGTAAAAAAAAAAAAAAACTGGGTTACTGCTCCAATTCACAGCAAGAGAGATACAGCAAAACTGAGAGTATAAGTATACTATAAGAGAGATGGAGAGAGAGAGAGGGAGGAGAAGATGGAGGAGGGGATGAAAGAATAAAATTAGAATAATGAGAGGAGAGAATACAGAGAGTGAGTCAGCGATTTGACCGAGACGAGAAAAGAACGAGGGAGAAGGGACATCAGAGAATAAAGGGCAAACAAAGAGAGAGAGAGAGAGAAGAAAAGAAAGAGAGAGAGAGGAGATGAGAGGATGTGGCGTTGCGTGTTTTGCCCAGAGCGTTGTTCCCATGAGTCCAGCTTATTAGAAAGTGGGACTGCTGCAGTTAGACTACATCTCTCTCTCTCTCTCTCTCTCTCTCTTTGGAGAAAGAACGACAGAGAGGAACAGATGATGAATAGAGATGTAGACCAGCGATTGATTTCTTTTCCAACTCTTTTTTTATTGGGGTTTTTGGTACAAAACAGACACAATCTCCATAAATTTCCTCCAATACAAAAACAAATAAATATGTACAGTATATAGAAAAGAATGGAACAGTGTATGACTATCTCCACGTACTCAGAAATATATATATAAACAAATAAGACAATAAAAAAAAACATGGATTTATCACATTCAGATACCAGGCCGGTTCTAAGGCCGATTCAGTTCAGTATTAAAATAGTTTACAGCAGGTTGCCATGCCGACAGCGACTGGTTTCCTGTCCTGTAAGGAGGGATCAGGGGAGTCTCGAGGTTCGGGTCTGGAAGGTTGCTGGTTTGAATCCCTGGACCGACTGGGAAAACAACCGGCTTGTGAGGGAGCCGCCGAGCAAGACACCGAACCCCCGACCTGCTGCAGACCTGCTCAGGGTCTCCAGTCCAGTCCAGACCAGACCAGGGGTTTACTGGTGGAGCAGAGTGGAGCTCAGTCTCCTTCCCTGGAGGAGTAACAGTTAAATAAAGGAATATTCATAGTGTTTAGTGTAGGATGGGATGGGACAGGACTGCTGACCCCTGAGGGGAAACTGCAGCCGTACAGCAGACACGTTATATTAGAGGACAGCACACTAATGAGTAATATACAATGTACATAAGTAATGAAATAAAAAAAGAAAGGCTGAAAACAGAGAGAATACAAGAATGCAACAACAAATCCAGAGTACATGGGTATATAGGCCATATGTAAGTGCATATATATTTATGTATATCTAGTTATAAATGTGTATGATAATGTAGTACAAACACATACCAGATGTGCCAAACATATACAGATGTAAATGTAAAAGACACGGTGATCTAGACCAGTGATTCTCAACCTTTTCCATATCAAGGACCCTAGTTTAGTCCACATTAGAGCCACGGACCCCCATTTGATGAGAATTTGTCTCTCAGACCCAAATCTGAGAATATTTTTATTGTCAGATATGATTTTGTCCAGAATCCCATGACTGTCTGTATTGTAGGTAGAGAGATAACAGAGAAACTATGATCAAAACAGTCATTCTTCTACATTCTCTAATTGTGTTCACTTCTTGTAAATGAAATAATGGTGAAGTTTAACAATTTAGCGATTTGCTGCGGACCCCCTGGAACCCCCTCAAGGACCCCCGGTGGTCCCCAGATCCCATATTGAGAACCACTGATCTAGACCCGGCTACAGTCTAGTGGTCTGGCAGGTTTTGGTCTCTGATCAGCTGAACACAGCAGCAGTCTGCTGGAGAGAATCAGCTTCAAGGGACAATAAGTGAGATTTTTCTGCTCCATAGAACAACATGAGCAGTGACTCAGTCACATGACCAGCTGCTGAGGTTTCTGTCTGTCTGAACTCACTCTGCTGTGCTAGCACTTTTCTGTGGAAATGTGAATTAGCATCCAGTTGCATTCAGGAAACTACCTGGAAGAACTACATTACCATATTTCCTCTAATAGTCAATTAAAAGCCGGGTCTCACCCGGGGCCGTGGTCGACACGAACAAATAAAGACCGGCCCCAAATACAGGCCGGGGAAAAAAACAAAGGAAAAAACAACGGTGGATACCGGTAAACTCCTGGTGCCTGTTATATAATGTAACTGTAGTTTGTAGTAATGTACAAGTGCCACAAGACGGCTCGGCCGGCGGAAGTCTCTGGAGCGTGCCGTCGTTGATTACCGTAATTATCGGTGATGCGTCGCAGTAACAAAAAAACTGATAACTAACGAACCCCAACAGAAGCAGATCAGAAAACAAGGAGGCTTCGTACTAAAATATGAGCAAATATACTTGATCGTGATCAGCGCTGATCACGTGACGAGACGAGAAACGCATGGAAGCGCTGTGTGTAACTTGCGTGATGATCAGGCTGACCTAGGATCAGATTACAAGAGCGAAAATAAGGTGAAAAAACATTGAGCGGCGCCAGCGAGTTGGAGCGGAGGAAAGGCGCAAGATGGAAACCTTCTTCACTGAAGTGAAAAATAAGATAAAAGAAAATGAATATAAAGAGGTCAAACCTAGCGGCACCTCTTCTGTTGTAGCTGCACAGCTGCTAGATTCCATGATGGAGTCTCACTGCCATCTACTGGACAAACTGCAGCAGCACAGGGCTGACCGGACTCTTCAGGAAGAGTTTCACACCCTGAGTGTTCAAAATGGCCGCCGTGTGAATACAGTCGATAAGTTTCTTCCAGATGTGTTTGGACTTTCCTGCGTGTTTAAACTGAACACAGAGCAAACTGCTGCAGCCTCCATAACACTGTGATGAGCTGCAGGAGAATTATTATGAACAGTATTCCTCTCAGATTAGAAATCATATCTAGGCTGCTGACACACACACACACACACACACACACACACACACACAGAGCCAGCCTATACAACATAAAGCAGCTCTCTAGTCTTGATTACTGAGGCCTAGCAGGGATCAACACACACACACACATACACGCACGTGCACACACACATTTGGATGTGGTTGGTCAGATCTTGGCCAAAGGGAAAAGCTGACTTTAATCGTGTGTGTGTGTGTGTGTGTGTGTGTGCGGGTGCTTCTGTTTGACCTAAATATTATTTTTAATCTGTGGTTATCAACGGCGAACTAATGCTTTCTATAAAATGGTTTCTAGTGATTGACACACACACACACACACACACACACACACAAGAAAGAGATCAAGAGAGAAAGAAACAGATAAAGAGAGAGAGAGGAGGAGAATATAATCTATAATCTATATCTATGATGTGGTTGATTAACCATCTGTCTCTGAAGTCTTTTCTTTCTTCCTTCCTTTTCTTTCTCTCTTTCTTTCTTTCATTCTTTCTCACTTTCTTTCTTTATTTATTTATTTCTTTTTCTCTCTCTCTCTCTACTTCACAGCAGCATCAGTCTCGTTTAAATAACGTTTTTCTAAATTTGACTCCAGTTTAGTTTCTTCTTTGTGTTTAGAGGGAGCAGAAGTTTGCTTTGACAGGTTTGAACTCACAGACTTTACAAAGTGAAAATAGAAAATATTAGAGCAGCAGTTAAGTAAATATCTCACTTCAGTAAGTGGATATTTCATTTGGGAACAAACTAGTTTTGGTCCAAAACAAAAGTATTGAAGAACATCAGATTAGGAAAGAAAACATTAGATTAGAGAATATTTGAAAACAAAGTATTGAAATATCAGATTAGAAAAGCAAGTGTTAGAAAATATTAGATTAGGAAACAACTTGATATATTGATATTGATGCATAAATATATCACAATATCACTATCACAATAATCCATAATAAAGCGTATCGCCCAGCCGGGCATGTGAGGCAGCTGTAGAAGATGTTTTGGGGAGAAGTGAACAAACTGATCCAGGTTCAGTGACTGGACCGGTTCAGTACTGTGTGTTACTGTATGTAACACTCACCATGCAGGTCTGGCCTGTGTGTGTGTGTGTGTGTGTGTGCGTGTGTGTGTGTGTGTGTGTGTGTGTGTGTGTGTGTGGTTTGTGGGGTACAAGCTGTCAGTAAAGATGAATAATTTAATAAATGATTTAGTAAATAAATAATTTAGTAAAATCTGTCTGGTGCCCTGCTGGCCTGGAGTTAAAAGTGTGTGTGTGTGCGTGTGTGTGTGTGTGTGTGTGTGTGTGTGTGTGTGTGTGTGTGTAATGCCTCTTGGCATGCCAGTCGACAGTCTAGCCTTCCAGACTCCCAGCAGTGAAGCCTGCAGCGATGTGACTGTATACTTGTTTTATTTGAATTATTTAGCCTTTATTCCTCTATGGAGGGTTGACACTCCACTCTGCCCAGAACAACCAGTACAACCAGTACAACCAGTACAACCAGCATAACCAGAACAACCAGTACAACCAGCATAACCAGAACAACCAGTACGACAAGAACAACCAGTACCACCAGCATAACCAGAACAACAAGTACAACCAGTACAACCAGAACAACAAGTACAACCAGTAGAACCAGTAGAACCAGTACAACCAGTCTTCTACTCGTAGCTCTGTGCATTGCGGTTGGGGGTTTAAAGGGAAACTCTCCACCCTAAAACACTGTTCCTATATTACAATACAATACAATATACAATACAATATTCCTGGCTCCATTTACTAGTTTGGTTTATTTTTCTTCTTCTGGCCGATCGTAGACGAAGTGACGAGGTGCCCAACACCGTTTATTACATTACAGACAGTTACAGAGGTGGGGACTCGAGTCACATGACTTGGAATCAGAGTCACATGACTTGGACTCGAGTCACATGACTTGGAATCAGAGTCACATGACTTGGACTCGAGTCACATGACTTGGAATCAGAGTCACATGACTTGGACTCGAGTCACATGACTTGGAATCAGAGTCACATGACTTGGACTCGAGTCACATGACTTGGAATCAGAGTCACATGACTTGGACTGGAGTCACAGTCTTAACTGCTTGAGACTTGACTTGATGCATGAAGAGAAGACTTGAGACTTGACTTGGGTTCTGGTGACTTGGGACTTGACTCTGACTTGTACTCTGATGACTTGAAAAGGTTTCTAAAGTCTTGACTTGAGATCTTGTGTTTGTGTAAATGACTTAGATTGAAAGTGATGAGATTTGTTCCAGCAGACGACTGAATTTAAATTCTGTTTTCTGAATTTGTATGGAATGATTGAATTAATTGAAGTTGAAACTGATTATAGAAATCAAACTCATGATGCTCTTACCAAGTTTTTATCCTATTAAAACCATATTGCATTGAAAAGTCCTAGATATTTAGTTTTCTTTAAGATATTAAATTGATACTGGACTCTTGATTTGTTCTGACTTGACTTGCTGTTCTACATTTAGACTTGGGACTTGACTTGAGACTTGTGCCTCAAGACTTGAGTCTGACTTGGGACTCGAGTGAAGTGGACTTGGTCTCACCTCTGGTCAGTTATTATGTTATAGTCAGTTATTACGTCTGCTTAAACAAGACTGCGTTTGATTGATTTTGTGTCTAATCTCATTTCCTCCCCAGCTCGTCTTCACAGCATGTGTCTCCAAAACAAAGTCATGATGTTCATCCAGTTATTTTCTCCTCAGGTGTTTCCACTGTGATTATGATCATATTTATCATATTAATGTTGTTGATTCTGCTGCTGATCTCTCTGCTTCAGTCACACAGCTTTCTACTAAACTGCCACGCTCAACCAATCAAACACTGAATTAACTCACTGGGACTCTCTCTCTCTCTCTCTCTCTCTCTCTCTCTCTCTCTCTCTCTCTGTCTCTCTCTCTCTCTCTCTCTCTCTCTCTCTCTCTCTCTCTCTCTCTCTCTCTCTCTCTCTGAAGCACTCCTATCTGGACAGAGAAACCTCTCTGATTCTGAGAAACATAGCAGGGAAACCTTCCCACCTGCTGACCAAGGTGACTCCTTCTTCTATTCCTTTTCCTTCCCTCCTTCCCTCCTTCGCATGTCAATCACGCCTCCTCTCCTGCCTCATTGGTGGATTTCTAAACCCCGCCCCGCTTTTGTTGCATGAGTAAATGAGCCTGTCCTTTCCCTTAGGATGCTGAATCCAGATTTGTGACCATCCTGCATGCTGCTGGCTTACTCTCTCTCTCTCTCTCTCTCTCTCTCTCTCCCTCCCTCTCTCTCTCTCTCTCTCTCTCTCTCTCTCTCTCTCTTTTGCTTTCACTCCAGTCTGCAGCCGGTGTGCAGGAGCCATTTTGCATCCCTCCTATGAAGCGTAAAGGTCTGCTTCAGTAGAGGATGGGAAATGGTGCGAGTGAAAGCAAACGACCTGACTGTGTGTGATGTTGTGTGTGTGATGTTTTGACTATTTTGTTGCTGTTATGTGTCGCTGGTTGACAGAACTGAATGTACCAGCTCTTTCCTCCTGTACTCCAGTGTTTGGGATGATGATAATGATGTGATAGACTGTAAAAACTCTCCACTGTTATGAACTGCTGATGCTGTGGTGCAGTGAGCTCAGGTCAGGCAGCCGGTCAGGCAGCCGGCTCAGACTGCAGCGAGGAGGTGAAACAGGAGATCTGTCGACCGGAGATGAGCTTTTCTTTACAAACTGAAGTCTGAAACGTCTTTTCCTCTGAGGAATTGCAGTCTTCAGTGTCGACACGATACACACTCTGTCACTCTGTCTGTCTCTCATGCACAGTTTTGGGTTGAAGCTGTTGTTGCTCATCATGTGGATGGGATGGAGTTGGCTGTTGGTGGATGTGAGGCGCTGTCTGCCATCTTCTTTGAAGTGTGATAATATAGAAATAATAACCTTTCTCTACTGTGATTCAGGGTACAACAGTGATGCTATATCACCATCATCATCATCATCATCATCATCCAGTAGTGGAAGAAGTACTCAGATCTTTTACTTAAGTAAAAGTAGAAATACCACAGTATAAAAATACTCTGTTACAAGTAAAAGTCCTGCATTCAAAATGTTACTTAAGTAAAAGTACAAAAGTATTAGCATCAAAAGTAAAAGTACTCATTATGCAGAATGGCCCATTTCAGAATAATACAGTATATATTATATTATTGAATTATAATTATTGATGCATTAATGTGTAAGCATCACTTTAATGTTGCAGCTGGAAAAGGTGGGGCTGATTTCCACTACTTTATATACTGCTGGGTAGCTTACAGTAATCTATAATAACACATCACAATTTATTAGTTGATTATATTTTGTATTAATAATCTGAATCTGCAAAGTAACTAGTAACTTAAGTTATCAAATAAAGGTAGTGGAGTAAAAAGTTCAATATTTCCCTCTGAAATGTAGTGGAGTAGAAGTATAAAGTAGCATAAAATGGTAATACTCAAGAAAAGTACAAGTACCTCAAAATTGTATTGAAGTGCAGTATTCGAGTACCTCAAAAAAGTACAGTATTTGAGTAAATGTACTTGGTTACTTTCCACCTCTGTCATCATCACATTATCCATATTGAGGATTGATTGTCAGTGTGGCCCAGCTCCACTCTGCAGCCTGGTGAGAGACGACATGCTGACTGTCATCCTGCCAGCTTCCAGTTTGTTGTGATCAGCTGTGCAGGACTTGCCTGGGTCCAGACCTTTGACTCCGCCCACTCCACCAGTTGACTGATTCTGGTCTGGCGTCGTGACATGAAACAGAGGTTTCTCGGTTGAAAGATGATCGGTCCGATGAGCGCCGGGGGGGGACTAACGATTAGCCAATCAGAGCCACAGGCGGGACTAATGCCGTTGTCAAGCTGTGTGCTGGAACCAAGCTGAGAAGCTGAGGTGCGTTCAGGCTCGGCTCGGTGCGTTCAGGCTCGGCTCGGTGTGTGTGGAGCGGAAGCTGAGGTGCGTTCAGGCTCGGCTCGGTGTGTGCGGAGCGGAAGCTGAGGTGCGTTCAGGCTCGGCTCGGTGTGTGCGGAGCAGAAGCTGAGGTGCGTTCAGGCTCGGCTCGGTGTGTTGGAGCAGAAGCTGAGGTGCGTTCAGGCTCGGCTCGGTGTGTTGGAGCAGAAGCTGAGGTGCGTTCAGGCTCGGCTCGCTCTGTGGAGCCAGCAGGTCTGGAGCAGAGCCAGCTGCAGTAATGGGACTTAACAGATGAGCTGCTGCTAGCTAACAGATCAATACAGATAATGGGACTGGTGACAGGCTTTACTGCTCTAATTGTTGTTGTTGTTGTTGTTGTTGTTGATGATGATGCCTGGTAGAAAGCAGTCTGTCCTAGAAATGACACTCATTAACCTTATGAACAAACCAAATCACATTTAACAAATAAAAAAAATCACATTCAGAAATATCCTAAAAAATAATTACACTTAACAATGAAAAAAAAAACAGAAATTTCATACATTTTATCCAAAAAACATCAAATGTGTGTTTTGCAGTCAAAGGTGCTGCATGTGCTGAACATTCTGACTTATTACAGTGGCAAAATTGACAAAATTGTGATTGAGATAAAAATTGTGATTGTGATCGCTTCAGTAAGTAAGTTGAATTATTTTGGCTGGACAGAAGTCCTGTGTATCACTGACAGGGTTTGGACCGTTCTGACGGGACGTCCCGATGTGGACCTGTCAGACTGACTGGGGACTAACATGCAGCCTCTGTCTGCTGCTGCGGGTGGGAAGGGGAGAGTGGGTGAATTCTGAGGCTGAACTGCAACTGTGGCTTTGTACTGAGCTGCTGCTCCTATCAGCTGTGTGTGTGTGTGTGTGTGTGTGTGTGTGTGTGTGTGTGTGTGTGTGTGTGTGTGTGTGTGTGCTGTGTTATTTAGTTTCTGGGTTTATAAAGTTTGTCAGAGTCTCTGCTGCTTCTGTTGGACGTCGCTAAAGCTGCAGGCGTCTTAATGGCTAAAGCTAAACTTTTATTTATCTGTGTGTGTGTGTGTGTGTGTGTGTGTGTGTGTGTGTGTGTGTGTGTGTGTGTGTGTGTGTGGGCATCAGAGAGGGTAAGTAGGCTTTATTCTGATTGGATGGCCGATGCCATGATTTGATTGGATGATAAAGCAGATGAGGCTGTTTGATTGGATGTTGGAGGAAAGTGCCAGCTCAGCAGGGATTATCCTCTTTGGAGCACAGAGGGGGAGATTCCCCCTGGCACACACACACACACACACACACACACACACACACACACACGCACACACACACACACACACACACACACACACACACAGCGGCGGCCTGGCACCAGACTGGCTAACAGCAGCATGCAGACAGAAATCCAACTGTTTGTTTTCAGCTGCTGAAGTGACAGTTGACCTCTGGACTCTGCTGCCTCTGGTCCAGCGGGTCTCAACCTTTTTGGCTTGTGACCCTTAAAACAACGCGACCCCCAGGTTGAGAACCACTGCAGAGTAGAATAACTTCCATTTCCCACCCTGCTCATCACTAAAGTCAGTTAGTGAGTTGAACAGTACTTTGAAAAAGTGGAAATATAGGCTGTGTTAAAGTGAAAATAAAATAATCTTGTTTCCTGAAACAGAGATCAGTTATGGTGATTATTGTGAACAGCCCAGAACTTACCGTTAGCCTCCGTTAGCCTGTTAGCATTTTGTGACCGTCGATCAAAGTCTTCTGACAAGAGAAACAGAAAACACCTGTAGGCCTATCAGGATAAGTGATCAGACAGAGTTGGAGGAGACTTAACTGATCTGAACCCTGCTGAGACCAAGCAGAAGCCATGTTCGTGAAAAGGGTCTAGAGGGAGCAGAAGCCTGCAAGTGGCTATCCCGGTTTGGAGTCATTCCTATGTTCCCAGGGTCCTATGTTCCCCAGTTCTAGGGTTAGGGTTAGGTTGGTTGTGTGTAGATGTTTACCCAGAGCGCTGACCATGATAACCATTGGTTTTGTTGTGTTTATATAGCTGTTTTAAGCCTTGTTCCAATAAAAAAAACTGGATAATATTTATGAAATCTTTTAACTTGAAACGGGTCAAATTTGACCTGAACACAGTAGGAGGGTTAATGTGTGTTAACAGAATATTGAACTTGGACCCTGAGAACATAGGACCTTGGGAACATAAAACTCTAAACTCTAAACTCTCTCTCTCTGCTGATAGATTGGTTTTGCCTGCTGGTTGTTTGCAGTTGTTTGTTCCTCTTTCCAGTTTTGTCTTTATCAATAATTTATAATCGACATGTTCAGCGGTACACCTCCTTTTATTCCTTCACCTTTCAGATCCTTTGTTAGCTTGTGTTATTTATTATTATAATATATTTGATGTTTTCTGTTTTGTGTTTACAGACAGATAAAGGAACAGACACTGAGATGTATTTCTATCTGTGTGTCATTTATTATGTAATATGTATTGTATTCTAATGCATTTATTATTTATATACATAATTTATAAAACTAACAAGTACATAAACAGGTAGGCTAGATAAAGGAACAGTACACCTAATTATTTTATCCTTGTATCATTTTTTATGTAATAATAGTTGTTATTGTAACATATTTATTATTTTAAAAATTTCTACCCTTGAAAACAACAAGAACATAATGTTAAAGGAAAAGTACACCAGGTTGTATCTTTATCTTTGTATTCTTTACTATAAATTATTTATTCAAATATATTTAGTGTTTGTTATTCATAAAAACATAAAACATGGCCTATATATACAGTATATATAGAAATACCAATCGAGGTAAAGAAACAGTGCAGCAAATTATATTAATTTATCTTCATTATTAGAGTCAGGTGAAAGAAGAACTCACACAGTTTTATTCACTTTTGTACCGTAGCTAAATCATATATTATACTGTATATTATTATAATGTATTATATTTAATTCCTCACCCATAAATCCAACAGAAGCATGGCTCGACCTTTAGAAGTGGAAAAATACTCTTCCTGTTATATCTCTATTATCTTTATGTTTAATGTAGTATTTCTCATTATTTATTATATCCCATATATTTGTAACCCATCAGTGGAACAGGAACACAGTGTCAGAAAATACAGCGAATGAGTTTTTGTTCCCCTTTCATCATCTTATCACACACACACACACACACACACACACACACACACACACACACACACCTCACATCGACTCTGCTGCTTCCACAACACGAAGCCTTTTAAAAACAGGAAGTGGTTTTCATTTGTCGTTCAGATTAAAGTGGGCGGGGCCTGGCCGCTCAGATTAGGAGTTGAGGGGCCGGTCTAATTCCTGCAGTGATTAGGCTGAGGGTGCAATTATCTGTCCTGCTCATTACTGCAGCTTCTGGGGCACAGCTGTGTGTGTGTGTGTGTGTGTGTGTGTGTGTGTGTGTGTGTGTGTGTGTGTGTGTGTGTGTGCACACATGCATATTTCTTCATCTTTGCGTCAGTTTGTGTGTGCCTACTTGTGTGTGTGTTGTGTGTTTTGTGTGTTTGCGTGTGTGTATGTGTTGGTATTTGCATGTTTTGGGGTGTGTGTGTGTGTGCTGTATTTGTTGGTATGTTTGTTGGTTTGTGTGTACTTGTGTGTGTGTGTGTTAGCGTGTGTGTAAATGTGTGTGTGTCAGTATGTTTGTTGGCATTTGCATCTGCCTGTGTGTGTGTGTGTGTGTGTGTGTGTGTGTGAGACATTCTGCATATAGCATACTGTTTCTGTGTCAGTGTTACATTGGCTCAGCAATATCCGCAGTCCACCCACACACTTTCTGTTTCACACACACACACACACACACACACACACACACACTGCTGGCCCACTTCTTCTTCTTCTCTATTGGAGGCGGATCATGCCGGCTGTCGGAGCTACGGCGGCTCAGGAGGGACACGCTACCGAACTTCAAAGGGAGCGGGATCTTTTCCGGACAGATCTAATTTTAGCTTTGCTCTCGGTTGCGTCTCCAGAATGTAGGTCAGCGAGTCATGTGACAGGCAGAGGGGACTGGAAACAGCAGCAGCTACGACAGCAGCGGGATGCAGAGAAACCATGATGTCGTGTTGTGTTGGGGGGGGGGGGGGGGTTCTGATGGTGTGTACGGTCGGTCTGATGGAAACCATTACCGCATTTTGTGTTCTATTGGGAACCATCAGAGACCAATAGAAACCATTACGGCTCACGATCGATGCCATTACACAC